>NC_037678.1:79505006-79518604 GCF_003255815.1 Theropithecus gelada | reverse complement strand
GGTGGGATTGTAAACTAGTTCAACCATTATGGAAAACAGTATGGCGATGCCTCAAGGATCTAGAACTAGATGTACCATATGACGCAGCCATCCCATTACTGGGTATGTACCCAAAGGATTATAAATTATGCTGCTATAAAGACACATGCACACGTATGTTTATTGCAGCACTATTCACAATAGCAAAGACTTGGAATCAACCCAAATGTCCATCAGTGACAGATTGGATTAAGAAAATGTGGCATATATACACCATGGAATACTATGCAGCCATAAAAAAGGATGAGTTTGTGTCCTTTGTAGGGACATGGATGCAGCTGGAATCCATCATTCTTAGCAAACTATCACAAGAACAGAAAACCAAACACCGCATGTTCTCACTCATAGGTGGGAACTGAACAATGAGATCACTTGGACTCGGGAAGGGGAACATCACACACCAGGGCCTATCATGGGGAGGGGGGCGGGGGGAGGGATTGCATTGGGAGTTATACCTGATGTAAATGACGAGTTGATGGGTGCAGCACACCAACAAGGCACAAGTATACATATGTAACAAACCTGCACGTTATGCACATGTACCCTACAACTTACAGTATAATAATAATAAATAAATTTTTAAAAAAAAAAAAATATTTTAAATGACCAATGACACGAAAGAAAAAAAAAAAAAAAAGAGTAACTTGGAGGAGTAGTGGGTACAGAATCCAGGTTGATATGGACTGATGAGTTGGTGAAAGGTGAGAATAATGGAGAGAGCATAGGCAGGTCTTTGAAGAAGCTTGCTATGAGTGCAAGCAAGAAAGAAAGGAAGTAGTCAGTGAGGGTCAAGAGGGGATATAGGGTTTTCTTTTAAGATGGGTAAGCATGTCATGTTTAATACTGATGTACAGATTTGGTTACAGGGGAAATATTGACAACACAAGAAAGGGAAGGGATCAATTTTAGTGTGAAATCATTCAGAAGCTAGGGTCCAGGGTCAAAGTGGAAAGGATGGGCTGGGAAAGGAAGAGGGAGACAGAAGAAAGCAGCTGTAAATGAAAGTATACTTTTAGGTCTGGTGGCAGGGAATACTGTGTTTTCTCTCTTCTCCAGGTGGCAGAGGTCACATAAACTGCTAAGAGTAAGACAGCTGGAGATTTAAACAAGAAGGAGAGGGTTTTAATGAATGAACTATTGAAAGGTCATTGGCTTTGGACCTGACAGATCTGGCTTTCCACCACTTAGTAACCTGTAACCTTAGACAAGATGCACAGCCTTTGTAAGTTTCATTCATTTGACACACATTGATTGAGCAATGACTGTATGTTAGCAGTGTACTCAAACTGCCAAACAAATGGGGTAAAGTCCCTGAATTCAAGGCCTTCATCATTCACTGGGAAAGGAAAACGAGTCAGACAGAATCAACATAGCATTTAAAAGTGCTAAGGTAAAGGAAGGCACAAGGTATTCGAGAAGAACAGAAGAGAGGGCTCCATTCTAAATTGGCAGGGTTAGAGAGTCTTCCAGAATAAAAATCACCCTATCCACAGCCTCAGTTTCCTCAAAGCAAAATGGAAAAAAATCAATCAATTGATGAATTCATGTGATAGTTTGTCTGCATAAGGTATCCTGGCACAATGTCTGCAGCACAACAGTTTATTAATAAGTTCGACTTTCCTTCCCCAGAAATTATCATGGTACCCTTATGGCTATTAGGTTAACACACAAAGTTGCCAACAACTTATATTCTCTGTACAGTTTTCAATTTTCCCCATGTTTCTCAAGACATATTCCTTCCTCACGATGGCTAGAAGCCACTAAAATTATCCTTGAAATGTTAAAGCCCAGACTAGAAAATATACAAAACTAACAACAATATCTTGTACAGGAAATGATAGCCACTGACAGAGTTAACAAATTCTATTCCCACTTTTATTTGTCCTTCAAGTTTATGGGCCAGATGTAGCTGGATCTTTAACATCAGAGACCCTGCCTTCCTTCAAATAAATGCTTCTCTAATGTGTCAGTCAGTAATTCTAACCGCAAAGGGACAAACACTCTATCTTAAACTGGCATAGCCTATGAAGGGGATTGATTCAATCACGGAATTGAAATGGACTGATCTGGCATCTCTATTGGCATCATTAAGGACTTGGTTCTTCATTGGCTTGTCTTCTGCAGGGCTAGCTTCCCGTTTTGTCTCCCAAAGTAGCATCTGAGCTACTCCAATATCTTCTTTCATGGGAACAAGATAACAAAAGTGAGTCCAGATATTACATCCTTGCAGCACATAATCCAGAAAAAGAAGGAAAGTTTCTTTCCCCACAAATTCAAGGAAGCTTCTTATTGCAAGAAACTTTGCATTGACTCTAAAGAGCCATTCTTGATCCAAGCTCTGTGCAGTGATGTCCAATAACATATTCTGCAATGACATGAACGGCACCTGGGCACAGGTGGCTAGTGAGCACCTGAAAGGTAGGTAGTGGGATTGAGAAACTGAACTTTTAATTTAATTTTAATTAATTAAAACTTAACTGTAAACAGTGACATGAGTCTAGAGGCTACTGTATGAGACAGCACAGCTCTACGGTGAGAAAAGGGTGGACTACACTGGTTGGCTAAACCAGTCAATGCTCACTGCCTTGATCTGGGGGTGAAGTTAATCCCATTCATTCGACCAAGGGAACCAAGGAAAGTCATTCTGCCTGGTGTCCTGGAGTCCACCATTCTTATTTTCCCTAGATTAATGGCCCAATTCAACATGAAAATCCTTTGCCAAGGACTCATATTTATAAATCTTACCTAGCAAAATGACACCTGAAAGTTACTTTGGAATAATAGCCTTTTAAGTCAGAGAAGGACCTAAGGGCTCCTACACTTCAGATCCATATTTCACAGAGAAGAATTGGGATTGAAGCATAATTGCTTTGCTTATGGCCATTACGAGCAAGACCTGGATATACTGACCTTCAGCCATTTTTCCACTGTAAAAATCTAGTCTTTATGCCACAGCCCTCCAATAGGCCCACTGTGACAGAATTAACCTCATTCCATATGAAGCTTTGCAATCATTAGCTTACTGAAGCTTCCAGTATAGGATGTTATCATAGAGGCCCGATATTTATACTCAAATGCCTAAATGAGCCTAAAAGGTCATGTAAATTAGATAGGCTAGCCTGCTGGGAACTGTGGCAGATTGCATACCACACGCCCTGTCTAAAGCAGGCAGCTGCCGCACTGCCCCAGCCAAATGCGGCCATGGGGTGATGTCGGCTGGCATTGCCATGCCTCCGATTTTTTGAGAAATCCAGATTTGTATATGAACCTGCAGATTTTTAAATGCTGGCAACTCATGTTTATGTATTTAATTATTTGCACAGGCCAAGCAAGAACTGTTCGTGAATGGGTGCAGGCTCCAGTTTGCACACTGTGATACAGATTTTAAAAGTCTGACTTACCCAAAATTAAAGCTACCAGAGTGGCTGCTGCTGTTGGTGCCCATGTGTTTTCATGTATGCCGACTGACAGCTTCCAACTGCATCTATGTCTGAGGGATTTCTCAAAGCCTGGGGCCCACTGGCCTGGAAGCCCCTCAGTCTCTAGGAGAGGCTGGCAGAAGAGCTGAGAAGATAATCCCTGAGAGAGCTGGCCCAATCACTGATTATTAGGAACTGGTGGGTATACCACTGCTCCCTCTCCCCACTGCATTGTCTCCCAGAGCTCTCCAATGGGATGCAGCTTCACTTGTCCACCGTGGTAATTTATTTGATAGCTCACCCTTTAATGGCTGTCATCCCTTGCCTGCCTCACTTCCCCACTGCCCTACCCACACTTTCTGGGGTCACTTCCCAAATAAAATCATTTGAGCTTGAATCCTTTCCTTGCAGACAAATGTTGGAAAAACTCAACCTACAAACACCAGAAACCTGAAATTTTGGAATTCTGTTTTTGCTCTTTACTTTTTTCCTCTAATTATGAACTATGCCAGGCTAAAATACATGAAAAAGTCACTTTAGCATCTAAGAAGGCATATACTCTGATATATTAATATCTCAATATTCACAATATAATGCTGAAACTTCTGTCCTCTTGCATAATGAAGCCATGCTATAGGACCAAATGTTCATCTAAAAATAGAATCCATTATGTATACCAGCACAGTCATTAGTTTCTTAGCATAGTAACTAGTTCTGTCCCATAAAACTTTTCACTGAAGCATTCATTTCACACAGGTGCATTGTTTGCCATGATGTAATATAATTTCCAGACCACAGTTCCTAAGTGGGGAGTTTTGCACAATGCCAGCGAGAAATCTCATGAAAAATCATTACCACGATCCCCATTCCCTATAGAAGCAGAATAAAAAACCAAACATTCTAACAGGAGAAATGTGAATTTTACTATTCTGAAATGTATCATGTAGAGGTGATGACAGGCAAACTTCCTGTCACACCTGAAATTATCTAGTTCTCTCTGGTTTGCCCAGTTGAGTATATGTCTCAGTTAAGGAAGCAGTCCTACAAATTGATAAGAAATGACATAATACTGCAATTTAATAAGATAATATCTGCCTTTGTATCCAGAAATGAAAAATTAGATATAAAATAAAATAGTTATATAAGGTCATTGTTAAAACCACATTCACTTATTCAAGGGTGCAGCTAATTTAATTAAGTATGGAATTTACATAGTACTGTGATCTAAACAAGGGTCTCAAAAAACACAAATATAAGGTTAATAAACAGGGCTTGAATTCTGAGGACATGTTTGGTAAGGATAAAAAGAAGCAGCTAATACCTGTAACATTCAGGGAATGGAAAATTAAAAAAATTTTAATCGACAGAATATAAGAAAAAATCTATTTTGATTCAACCTTAGATATTGAGACTCATTCTAAAAACTGCTAGTAATTTATTGCCTCATTAGGCACGGTGTAAGGAATGTTATCCAATCATAGTCGAATAATTCAGAATTTGGTAGGGCCTGGAGTTGCTCACGTGGAGTATTACTTCTGAGTAGAAAGTAGGCCACGCCACAGGCAGGAAAGGCAAAGGGAGCACATCCTTTCAGGAAGTTTACTGAATTAATTTGTAAGGTCAGCTTGCTTTCTATCCGTGTTCACCTTGGCTGCACATTAGAATCAAATGAGGAGCTTTCAAAAAAAAAAAAAAAGTCTAATGTTCTGACCACACCCCAGACCAATTAAGTCAGATTCTCTGGAGGCAGGAAGCCCAGGCAGTAGCATCCTTTGAGGCTCCCCCTGTCATTTCAATGTGCAGCCCAACTTGAGAATACCTTCTTCACACAGTTTGTCTTTTCCTGGCAAATGTACTAGGCCTACTGAGGTTTCTTTTTCAAACAGATCCAAGGAAAAGAATCCTGCAGGTAAACTTAACTTTACATATTAAACAGCTTCTTCAAACACCAAAAGGTTAAGAGCCAGAACATAGAGCCAGACTGCACTGCCACTCTTCTTTCTATTCCTGACTCTGCCATTAACCAACTGTATGATCAGAGGTCATGACTTAACTTCTGTGCACACTTCAGTTTACCTACTTTTAAAGGTAGATAATAGTAGCACTGTCCTTTATAGGATTATGGAAATGACGAAATTGCATATGTCTGCCAACACACACCATATATGTGTGTAAGTATATACACACTATGTATGTATATATGTAGCACAGCATATAGACACACTATGTATGTATATATGTAGCATATATGCACAATATACATACTATTATAGACTATAAGTATACATATGCTACATATACTATATAAATATATGTAAAAAATATGTGTATGCTATAAATATACAAACTACATATTATTAGAATTGTGCCTGGCATGGATAAAACAGCATATATATGTTTGCTGTTGGTGGTGCTAAGGATAACAAGGATAATAATAACAATGATGAAAAGGTATGTGCAAAGCAAATTACTGAATATTACATGCTTCCCTAGATTTCAGAAACTTATTTATAATAGGTACCAACTTCCTAACAAGTCAGTTGTTCAAAGTTTGCATTTTTGCCTTTTAAATTACTTAAAGTAAATTTAAAATATTAAATATTTTAAAGTAGATGTAATTATATTATTTGTTTTAATATTTTGTGTGTGTGATAAATGTTTAAATAATCCAACAATCAATCTAAATTTGTTTTACCAAAAGACAAAAAGAGACTTGTCTTGCTGACTAAATATAAGAAAGAGCTTGACAAGTGATAGGTCTGGCTGTGTCCTCACCCAAATCTCATCTTGAATTCCCCTGTGTTGTAGGAGGGACCTGATAGGAGGTAATGTAATCATAGGGGCAGGTCTTTCCTGTGCTATTCTCATGATAGTGAATAAGTCTCACGAGATCTAATGGTTTTAAAAACAGGAGTTTCCCTGTAGAAGCCCTTTTCTCTTGCCTGACATCATGTGAGACGTGCCTCTCACCTTCCACCATGATTGTGAGGCCACCCCAGCCATGTGGAACTGTAATCCCATTAAACTTCTTTCTTTTATAAATTGTCCAGTCTTGAGTATGTCTTTATCAGTGGCATGAAAATGGACTAATACAGTACATTGGTACCAGTAGTGTGGTGTTGCTGAAAAGATACCCAAAATTGGGGAAGCGACTTTGCAACTGGGTAGCAAGCAGAGGTTGGAACAGTTTGGAGAGCTCAGAAGAAGACAGGAAAATGTGGAAAAGTTTGGAACTTCCTAAAGGCTTGTTGAATGGCTTTGACAAAAATGCTGATAGTGATATGAACAACAAGGTCCAGGCTGAGGTGGTCTCAGATGGAGATGAGGAACTCATTGGGAACTGGAGTAAAGGTGACTCTTGTTATGTTTTAGCAAACAGACTGGCAGCATTTTGCCCCTGCCCTGGAGATTTAGGGAACTTTGACCTAGAGAGAGATGATTTAGGGTATCTGGTGGAAGAAATTTCCTTTTTTTTTTTTTTTTTTTTGAGATGGAGTTTTGCTCTTGTTGCCCAGGCTGGAGTACAATGGTTACAATGGTGTGATCCTGGCTCACTGCAACCTCCAATTCCCAAGTTCAAGCAATTTGCCTCAGCCTTCCCGAGTAGCTGGGATTACAGGTATGTGTCACCATGCCTGGCTAATTTTGTGTTTTTAGTAGAGATGGGGTTTCTCCATGTTGGTCAGGCTGGCCCCAAACTCCTGATCTCAGGTGATCCGCCCGCCTTGGCCTCCAAAGTGCTGGGATTACAGGCATGAACCACCACACCCAGCCTGGAGGAAGAAATTTCTAAGCAGCAAAGCGCTCAAGAGGTGACTTGGGTACTGTTAAACACATTCAGTTTTATATGGGAAACAGAGCATAAAAGTTCAGAAAATTTGCAGCCTGACAATGCAATAGAAAAGAAAATCCCATTTTCTGATGAGAAATTCAAGCTAGCTGCAGAAACTTGTATAAGTAACAAGGAGCCAAATATTAATCCCCAAGACAATGGGGAAAATGGCTCCAGGGCATGTCAGATGTCTTCATGGCAGCCCCTCCCATCACAGGCCTGGAGGCCTGGAAGGAATAAATGGTTTTATGGGATTGGCCCAGGGTCCCTGTGCTGTGTGTAGCCTAGGGACTTGATGCCCTACATCCCAGCCACTCTGTGTCTGAAAGGGGCCAATGTAGAACATGGGCCATGGCTTCAGAAAGTGAAAGCACCAAGCCTTAGCAGCTTTCACATGGTGTTGAGCCTATGGGTGCACAGAAGTCAAGAATTGAGGTTTGGGAACCTCTGCCTAGATTTCAGAGGATGTATGGAAACACCTGGATATCCAGGCAGAAGCTTGCTGCTGGGGTGGAGCTCTCATGGAGAACCTCTGCTAGGGTGATGCAGAAGGGAAATGTGGGGTTGGAGTCCTCACACAGAGTCCCAACTGGGGCATTGCCTAGTGGATCTGTGAGAAGGCCACCATCCTCCAGAACCCGGAATGGTAGATTCACCGACAACTTGCACTGTGGCCCTGGAAAAGCCACAGACTTCAATACCAGCCCATGAAAGCAGCCAGGAGGTGGGCTGTACCCTGCAAAGCCACAGGAGCAGAGTAGCCCAAGGCCATAGGAGTCCATCTCTTGCATCACAGTGACCTACATGTGAGACATGGAGTCAAAGGAGATCATTCTGGAGCTTTAAGATTTGACTATCCCGCTGGATTCTGGACTTGCATGAGGCCTTGTAGCCCCTTTGTTTTGGCCAGTTTCTCCCATTTGGAATGGCTCTATTTACCCAATGCCTATACCTCCATTGTATCTAGAAAGTAACTAGCTTTTGATTTTACAGGCTTATAGGCAGAAGGGAATTGCTTTGTCACGGATTAGACTTTGGACTGTGGACCTCTGATTTATGCTGAAATGGGTTAAGATTTTGGGGGACTGTTGGAAAGACATGATTGGTTTTGAAATATTAGGACATGAGATTTGGGAGGGGCCACAGGCAGAATGATATGGTTTTGCTGTGTCCCTACCCAAATCTCATCTTGAATTCCCATGGGTTGTGGGTGAGACCTCTTTCTTTTGTAAACTGCCCAGTCTCAGGTATGTCTTATCAGCAGCATGAAAATGGACTAATACAACAATGTCTCCATCAGTACCATCAAACAATCTTGAATTGGCAAGAAAATGAATTGCAGAACAACCAAAAATGCCTACTCTACCTACAACACTTTTAACTCAAACAAAAGAGCATGGCATTATATCAATACCAAGTACCCAGGGATTCTATTTGTAACAAAGTCAAAGGAATTTTCTCCATAACAGGAAGTAAAATAATGAACAATGTGTAGAATGTATTTCCTTCACATATTCTGCCAATCCAATGTCTCAAACCATTTTTTGGCATCAAAAAGTACAAATATTCCATTATAATAGCTTACTAGCATGGAAAGTATCCAATTTAATTTCTCCTAAAATAGTAGGAAGAGCTAAATATATGCAACTTATAAAACCAAGGAATAATTTTGTAATTAAATTATATTAGGAGTAATGAATTTTTGTGATATTACATGTTTCTAAACTGTGGTTACAATATATTAAAACAAGCATTGCTGTTGTTATGTGCATAATGAAGTGTGGTGATGGTGACACAAAATCGTAGTAATGCATTTCTACCCTAAAAATGATTCCAAAGAAGCTGCAATGAAACCATCTCAAAATGACTAGCCTAATTTTAAAATATACTTTAAGAGGCTACACTTCAATTAGAAATTCTACCAAAAAATCATGAATCACATCCTCTAAGAAGAACTTGTAAATGATTCCATTCTAATAACATTGTGTCTACATAAGCTAAGGCATCACAGCATGTCTATTTGACACTAGCCAGAGTTTACTGGCGCAAAATCTTTGGGGAGTCACAGAAGTGAAAAGAAGGTAATGTTAATAAAGTGGAAAAACTTAACCTGGAAGTTGATATGGTGAGGACAGATTTGTTCCTCAACAATCTGAACCTTGGCTTCGTGGCTAAACTATCCTCAAAAACACTAAGATCTTGGTGAGTAGGAAGGAAGAGAAGTGGCCTGATGCCCATGTAGTTGTCACAATCCTAAAGTGATTATCTTAGGAAAAAGGCACAGGCAACCATGATTGTGTCCAATTCTTCTTGTGAATAATATAATTTTCACCTATCAAAGTCCTCTAAATCATCTTAAAAGTTGTTCCATACAATGCTTCAAATTCCCAAGGGTCCAAGAAACTTTCACCTATGATAAAGTATTTATTAGCAAATTAGCCTCAGAGGGAAAGTCTTTTAAACAATAAATCCTTCTTTTGCCTTCCATGGCTCTGTTCCCAAAACATTATGAAATACATAAATAAACATCTTATTTGACCAAACAGACCTAAGCTTCAATGTTTCAGATGAAAAGACCACAGCAGAGTCTAAACAGAAAACAAGTCAGTGTTGCCTTGAAGAAGAAAAAAGGAATAAAAAGATATACATAAATAAATGCTCACTTGGTTTTCAAAACAGCACATTTTTGTGGTTCCTAATACTTATGGACAATTGTTTGGTTAGAGAATAATTGTTTATTATGCAGCAATAATAAAAGTCACCACAAAGGATGGAGGAGTTACAAAGTAGCAGGTGTTACCCTAAGTCATTCATTTTACACATTGAATGTTCACAACAACACTGAGAGAGTAATACCCATCTTATAGAGAATGATACCAAGGCTTTGATTTTTAAAGAGATTCACTGAGGGTGACTCATTAAATAAACAGCAGAGCCAGACTGTGACAATCCACATCTGTCACAGCTTCAAAACTGGTTTCCTCAACAAGCTTTGGGCTTCTCAAATTAGGACTGTTTTAGGAAAACCAGACTTGGCTTCAAACAAAAGTGTTCACCTAATATATTCCAATCTCTCTTAACCAAGGAATCCTTCTAAAACCCTTCATTTGGGGGCATCTATATTAAGTTGTTAAGCACTATGCATCTGCATTAAGCAATTCCTAGATAAGGATTCTAGTAAAAGTAGTTTATTTTAGAGGTGATTTTAAAACACAATCACGCCTGTAATCCCAGCACTTTGGGAGGCCCAGGCGGGTGGATCACAAGGTCAGGAGATCGAGACCATGGTGAAACCCCGTCTCTACTAAAAATAGAAAAAATTAGCCGGGCGTGGTGGCGGGCACCTGTAGTCCCAGCTACGGGAGCACCTGTAGTCCCAGCTACGGGAGGCTGAGGCAGGAGAATGGCGTGAACCCGGGAGGCGGAGCTTGCAGTGAGCCGAGATTGCGGCACTACACTCCAGCCTGGGCGACAGACCGAGACTCCGTCTCAAAAAAAAAAAAAAAAAAAAAAACACACACACAATCAGGAGTGGAGAAGTGAGACAGGAAGGAAAGGAAACCCGTAAAGGGAACATTTTTAAGCCACTTACCACTGTAGGTAACTGGGCTTAATCCACTAGAGAATTCTAGGATACAATATAAAGCATGCACCTTTAAGTTATCCCACCCAAGAGGTGAGAGAGCTGTGGTATTTATCCACTGAATCTCATTGGTTAGGGTGAGCATGCATTGCCAGGAACTTCTGGGCAGCTGCATGGGTAGCAATGTGAGTTCTAGTAGCCAGACAATGAAAAAGAATGCAGGCACTGGCCAGCCACTGGAGCCCAGCTTGTATTCTCAGGAGTGGTGAGGAAGAGGGTGCAGATATGGCACCGTGTCTATCCTAGCTATTAATATCATCAATGCTGGTGAAGGAAATTCAAGGAAGGTGAAGGAAAAGACTTAGTGCCCAGATGCTGCTGCTGAGTCAACAATGACTGATACACTGCTCCAGGCCAAGGAACAATCCCAGCCCTCACAAAGCAATCCTCACGTGAATTCTGGTGTTTTTTTTGTTTTTTGGGTTTTTTTTTTTTTTCTAGATAATGTAAGTTATTGTTTTAACCTTTAGGGAAAGTTACCAAATAAAATGAATAGCATTTGTCTTCTAAATTTATAACTACATCATTGCATTTAATCACTCAGTGGACTCCTGTATGACCTATCCCTTATTATACACAAGAAGGGTCAACGTTGATAATTTTGGGATACCCTAGAGAAGTATATCCCAAAGGGAAAGCCTCACTGCTAAAAATCATTAATGAAATGTGTGGTGCCCAGTAGTTCTTTATGGAAGTCAGACTATTTTTAATAGGAAATCACTAGATTTTCTTGTTGACATTTATGATGCATCATTCAAAATATTTTTGAACTCTGGACTCATGCTGAAAAATGTTACTGTGACTTATGTAAATATTTAACTTTTAAACTTTGCTTTTGAACTCTGTAGAAATTTAAGGTTATCATAAGAGAAGACTATCTATGGTTGCCATTAATGGAAACTGAATCATCACTGTGTACAAACATCCAGAATGGTGTCTCATGCAAATTCACAGGCCAGAACAAGATGGCAGATGGCATAGATTGTAGAACCAATCTTTCTTGTGCTAAGTCTCTAGAAATGATTAAATATGCAGGTATAAATTTAAATCTCTAATCTAGGATCACGGGTAAACAAAAAGAATTACACTCTTTGAGCCACAAAGTATGAAAGGCAGAAAATAAATGAGATAAAAATGAAGTAGGAAATCAGAACCCAGCAGTCCACAGGTATTAAAACATAACAGATCTTTGGGCTATCCAAACCAGGTGGTGAAATGTCAGCACTACGAGTGATATGAAGAAATTGAAGTTAGAGCTCCACCTCACACCAGTCCTCATAATACATTACGTATGGATTAAAAACCTAGATTCATAATGGTGATGAGAAGGAATCAGAAATATCTTAAAGGAAGCAAAAAGTGGGGAGGTAGTTGGAATGTAACTACATCAAAATTTAAAGCTTCAAGTCATCTTTTGTTACCCATAAATTAGATGTTAAGAAAGTCAAAGACAAACCACAGACAGGAAGAGTGTAATTGCAACATTTATAACAGCTAAAGGAGTACATCTAGAATACACAGAGAACTGTCAACACAAGGGCAAGAGATATAAATAGGCAATCCATGTAAGGAAAAACTGAAATGGCCAATGAACATATGATAATATACACAGTTTACTAGCAAATCAGGCAATGGCAGATTAAAACAAGGTGATATAGCAGTTGCATCAGTTGGGCAAAAATTAAAATATTCCTGTTACTGTTGGTTGGGCTTAAGAAAACAGTTCCATTCATATAAGACGGGTCGGGTTATAAAATGGTACAGCCATTAACTATAATTTAGGATAGGTGTAACCTTGAATCAGCAATCGCATTTCTGAGCATTTACCTTAGGGAATCCCTGACCCATATTCCCAGAGAGGGCTACACACAGCTGACTATTACTCCATATTATAGGATTCTTTGTAATCCCAAATTAGAAACAAACACCAGGAATCCATCAATGAGAACTTTTGTATTCTTAAATAAAATTTGCTAATCAATTATTTAACATACGATAGAGCAATACGAAAGAATGTGATAGATACACATGTACTAACCCGAAAAACTCCCTAAGATAGACCAATTTAACAGAATGATATAGACACACGTGTACTAACTTGAAAAATTCTCTAAGACACACTGTATGGTAAAAAGGAAATTGTGGAATAGTTAAAGTAATATGATGTGACTTAGTATAAAAATAGACATAAGCAAAACAAAATGAAGTATTTCCATAGTTACGCATGCACAAATTTATTTAAAAGAGACCTACAAAGAAACCATGAAGCTATTAGTTGACTCTGGATAGAGAACTAGGGTTAGAATCAATAGGAGAGTGCAGTTTAAATGTAGTTACATTGCTTTACTCTTTTACAGATAAAAAGATACTTGTATATGATCCACAACATTAAAAATAAATAAGATTTGTAACAAAAAAAGGGCCGGGCGCGGTGGCTCAAGCCTGTAATCCCAGCACTTTGGGAGGCCGAGACGGGCGGATCACGAGGTCAGGAGACCGAGACCATCCTGGCTGACACGGTGAAACCCCGTCTCTACTAAAAAATACAAAAAACTAGCCGGGCGAAGTGGCGGGCGCCTGTGGTCCCAGCTACTCGGGAGGCTGAGGCAGGAGAATGGCGTGAACCCGGGAGGCGGAGCTTGCAGTGAGCCCAGATCCGGCCACC